>NC_056748.1:804092630-804120130 GCF_019279795.1 Protopterus annectens
AGTCATATTTCATATTCTCATAGTTTATAGTTATGCCAGTGGTTATTTAAAATATTTGGAAGAAAAATGAAAGTAACTCCTCTGTGTGCAGTATATCTCTTTGTTTAAAAAAAAGTTTGGTTGCTGATTTGCTGCATAAAGCCTGCTTGTCCTCCCGGTGTTCAGATGAGCTTTCCATGAGTATTTATTCTCGCATGACACAGTAATCTTTGCTGCTAGGGCAGCTAGCAGACCTCTACATAACCTATAGGTATGCACGTGGTGCATTTACTAATGAGGATGACAATCCTTCGATTGACCACCATCCTGCCCACGACTGGTGCAAAGTTTTACACCCATTCATTGACAGGACAGGTTACAGCTCCCCCACACATCATTGCACAGGATAAAGCAGGTATTACAGGATGAATGAATTACTATGGTGTGAGGGATTCATGATTTTCTTATTATTATGGAGAATACCAACAGGAATCTAAAATATATCATAAAGCATCATCCACACAGTTTTAATCCTTTAGATATTCAACTGTATGGGAATGAGATGGTATCCAGTAGTAGTCTTTACAGAAAAGTCACAGATTTTAGAAGTTTTCTACATTACAGTAGCCATCACCCATACTTTTAAAACACAATACACCATACAATTTCTGTGCTTATTTAAGAGCACTAGTAAATTGGACACATTTGGAATAAATTTGATATACTTATAAAGGATGTTACTGTCTAAGGATGCAAGGCAGAACATTTGAAACCTAGCCTAAATATAGTAATTATGCAAAAGAACACTTTGGTCCCACCATATACCATGATTAAGAATCAGGCTGATCTAGACAATTATGCAAGACATCTAAAGCTGCCAAGTAAGAAATATGAGAAAGCTCCTAAGTATGCATTATAAAGCACCACTGATAAAAGAGCCATCAGTTACATTTGCATAAACTAGGATTTTTACAATTGGCAGTAAGGCTGGCTCTACCAAATATTGCTACCCCTGTTATGTACATCAAAAAGACAAAAAAGGAAGTTCTGCTGGTTGACAGTGTTATTAGTTGTCTGAATCCTCCTCTTCATTGTAGTAAACAGACATATAAACACGGACATTCTCCAGTATATAAGACAATATTCAGGGAATTAAACTTTATATTATCTATTACTCATAAAGAAATATTTAATAGCTTCTACATTTGATTTTTAAGACATAAATCAAAAGACAGACTCGTGGTATTGGTAATTAGTGTTACACATCACATTACGTACTATTTGAATGCTATCAATATTGATTTTTGTTGTTTTGTTTTCTTTAATAAAACCTAAGATGTTGCAAGTACAGAATTTTTGAACATTTATATACAATCAAACACATAAATGTCTTTAATTCATTTATATATATTTGAAGTTTAGGATTTTAGAAAACAAATACATATAAGTGATTCATACTTACTATAAAAGATTCTCGCACAATACCAGTGGCTAGGTTAGAGGAAGAGGGGCAACTGCCCCTGGTGCAAAGTGCTGGGTGGGCTCGATAAGCAGATCCCAGTCAGTATTGCATTTGCGGTCAAACCTGAGTGTTATCTCTTTCTTTCTTCTAAAACCTGAGCACTGTAGCACTCCTTGCGGACAGAGTATAAACTGTAACAACTGTTTGCTGCAGTTTAAAAGAACATGAAATTATTTTTTTTTTAATAAAACGGAGGAGGGTTGGGGCAGGGCACAGAAACAGGACCTGAATGGCTGGGCAGGAGGGGAAGGCATGTTGTGCATCTGGCTACCTGGATGGTGTGCCAGTATAAGGAACATCCATTTATTTTTCTCTTGACTTGAAGTGCTGAGGGGGTAGGGCACTGTTTCTTGGTACCAGCACAGGGGGCTGGTTTAGCCAGCTATGTTTCTGCACAGTACTAATTGATGATCTCATCTAGGGTTATGCAAGACTTCCACAAAATACAGGGACCTTGGTATTAAACTACTAAGAATAGACACCCAGTGGGAATGCATGGCTAGACTGCTAAAGATCCTCACAGATCAGTAGTCTAGTTAGTATCTACGAACCTACACATAAAGAGAGAGAATATATAATAGTGATATTCAAGGGGATGAGATGGAAATAGTTTGTTGGCAAGCATTGTTGAGAGGCCATCCAGATAAAGGTCTTAACAAGAAATTTTCACTTAAATCTGTTCCTAAGAAATACAGTATGTGAATGTTTGGCATTTTAAGGATTAACTTGTAATCTAGGCAGCGTAATTGCTTTGTTTGCTCTGTAAGCTGCAATCTGTTAAATATTTACTACTGCATGAAGTCATACGGTGAACACTTGCACCTGGAGTCTGAAATCATGAAAGTTTTATAACTAGCTCCAGTAAGTGTTTCTTTGTTATTTCATATGCATGCAGTATTTTGGCTCAGCTCATGGTTGTAAGTTATTTTTCTTTTTGCTCTTTGAATTCTTAAATTCTCATACAGTGCAGATGACAGTCTGTCCTGTTTGCATTTATAAAACAACTTCCATAATAGCACAGTTCTGTACTTTGTTTCAGTAAAAGAATTGGATGGGCAAGAATAGCAGCCCCATTTCTCAGCATGTTGCATAATTCACTTTACTGCTGTGAGCATTGCAGTGCCATGAGTTCTGTCCTCTCATCAAGAACTTGTATTCATAATCGAAGACTGAAAGGCAGCATGAAATGGACATGGAGTATTACATCAAGAGATATCATCAGTATTACATCAAGAGGTATCTCAGTATTACATCAAGAGGTATCTCAGTATTACATCAAGAGTTATCTCAGTTAGTTGAAGTTCTGGCCCATGTTAAAGATCCCTTGACATTTACAATGATGAGCTTTGAGGGGTGTCTAGTAACCAGGGCAAGTTTACCTAGTCATTATAAATAATGCAACTAAAAAACCTGGATTAAATGATCATTTGAGTATAAATAGTGTCTTAAAGTTAAGGGCAGCTAAATTATAGGAACAAGCAGTTTGGTTCTTAATATGTTATTATTCTGGAACTGAATGCCTGTTTTTTTTAAAAAAAATTGTGTTTGTATGTGTTTATTTTTATTAACTTTGTATTGTAATATAGGTTTTAATATATATTTTATGTACTATAGCTATTGACAAGGAAGAGGAAATTTAATTAATGAGTGTGTAATCCAAAGGATGACATCAGTTTAATTAATATTAATGAGATGAATTCATTGGGCAAAATTAGTTTTAATGGTATAAAAGTGGTTGCTATTTCATGACTTTTATGTTCTGATGAAGCTCGGGAGATTCCTGGGTGAAACCGCTTAACTGTACTACTTTTTTTACCTGCATTTTCATTTTAACTTGTGGAATATATTAAAGAGGGGGTTTGTGACCTGGAAGTGGTGTTTTGTGCTTACATCATTATAAATACTTCCATATATAACCTCCTGTAAAAGGTCATAGAGCCAATGGGCTCTGCCCATTTAACAGAAGTGGAATAAATGTACGATTTTCTGGAGAAAGGAATTAGAAGCTTGGGAAGACAGAATATGAAGATTTTTCTGGTACATAGGCCTCTTACAGCCATGACAAAGTGAGATAATAATCATACATTAATTAGTTCTAGTTAAGTTTGGCTGTTAATTGTTCTGGTGAAAGACAGTATTGTACAAAGTTATTAATAATGAAGTCCCAGAAGTATGGTATATAATTACCAAAGACATATGTCCCATGAAGCAGCAGAAGTGCATGTAGTGCCTAACACTATTTGTTCATAGGATGATATTAGGCTATTGGCCTGGAGGCCCTTATATAAGCCTAGCCAAGAATTTCACCCATGGTCTCACAAAGTCAGCACCTGTTTTTCCCTGTCCATCAGGGCCTCAGGTGGACTCCCAAGGGTATATTTTCTGTTTCCCATCCAGTCGTCCAGGTTCTTCTTAAAGAGGGCTAGTGAGGTACTCTGCTTGACATGGAGAGGGAGTCTATTCCACAGATGGGGGGAGTCATTGGGACACAAATCTATCCCACGAACAAGTTCTATTAATGTCACAGACCAGGTTGAAGCCTTGTATGTGGGTTGCGCGAGTGCAGTTTGATTTACGGATATACAGCAACTCCATCAAGGCTGAGTCTGAGACGACCTTGTGTGCTAGACACAAGTCACCTCTGAGCAGTCTGTATGAGACTGAGTAGAGGGACAGAACTTTTAGCCTATCTGTATAGGATAGGTGTTTGAGACCCTGAATTTTCCTGGTCAGGAACCTCTGTGGTCTCTCCAACTGCTGCATGTGCTTGGCAAGGTACATGCCGAAGGGGGCATTGTACTCGATAATGAGTCTGATAAGGGAGGAGTACAGGGATGTTATGACCTCCTTGTTCCTGGATAAAATACCCTTACTTATGAGGTGAGCCATATAGAAAGACTTCCATACAATGGAGGCAACGTGGTGGTCAAATGTCAGGTTGCTATCAACCTAGGTGCCCAAGTCCCCCACAACTGATTGCATGCTTAGTACGTTGTTATTAATGTGATAATTAGTGAGGATACAATCCAAAAGGAAAAACCACTTTAATGACAAAACACAGCAGAGCTTTCGGACATAATCCTTCTTCAATACTACAAACTTATAAAATTTCTTTCATCTTATATACAGGCCCAAAGTAGTCATGTGGTTGTGGCCAAAATCACATGACCATAAGTATCACTCAATAAGGCAAAGTTAAAACAACACAGATAGCAATGATTCTATAGTACATAACAAAAAAAAAAAAAAAATTTTAAATAATTTAAAATTCAGCTTGCTAATATGATTAATAATCAAAGTTACACATAAAATTCATATTATAAAATTCATATTGTAGAAACAATATACATAATTATAAATTCAATCTACTGAGCTTAACCAAAATTGGTTTAAGGCTCAGCATACTATTCAAGCCAGAGCGGTCACCAGCAAACCTTAAAATCCACTCATATTCTTTAATTTCTAAGAAGTTATTTATATCACCACCTCTTGGGGAGGGGAAAACAATGTCAATAACCCTGAATTTAAAAACATGATCTTGTCCACAATCTAACATATGCTTATATAAAGCATTTGTTTCGACACATGTAGGCAAAACCACTCGTAGGTTGAAAGAGAGGATTACAGAGCATAAGTCTGAAATTAGAAGATGTGTCGAAACAAATGCTTTATATAAGCATATGTTAGATTGTGGACAAGATCATGTTTTTAAATTCAGGGTTATTGACGTTGTTTTCCCCTCCCCAAGAGGTGGTGATATAAATAACTTCTTAGAAATTAAAGAATATGAGTGGATTTTAAGGTTTGCTGGTGACCGTTCCCCTGACTTGAACAGTATGCTGAGCCTTAAACCAATTTTGGTTAAGCTCAGTAGATTGAATTTATAATTATGTATATTGTTTCTACAATATGAATTTTATAATATGAATTTTATGTGTAACTTTGATTATTAATCATATTAGCAAGCTGAATTTTAAATTATTTAATTTTTTTTTTTTTTTGTTATGTACTATAGAATCATTGCTATTTGTGTTGTTTTAACTTTGCCTTATTGAGTGATACTTATGGTCATGTGATTTTTGGGCTGCTAACCACATGACTACTTTGGGCCTGTATATAAGATGAAAGAAATTTTATAAGTTTGTAGTATTGAAGAAGGATTATGTCCGAAAGCTCTGCTGTGTTTTGTCATTAAAGTGGTTTTTGCTTTTGGATTGTCTGCTTGCAGTACTTTGGCACTTTTGATATTTGATAATTAGTAAGGATGCCATTTTCCCCAAAAGAGGATAATGATGCATTTCTTGGCATTCAGTTTGAGGCCATGTTTCTGGTACCAGTCATTAGTTTGGGTAAGGCCCTCTTGAAGGATGTTCACATCACTAGGGAAATTTATGACAGTGCCCACCTTGCGGTCATCTACAAACTTGGTCAGCCACAGACCACTAGTTTTGGCTTGCACCTCAGAAAAGTATATCCCAAACAGTAGAGGCCCCAAGACTGATCCTTGGGGTATGCTACTCTTTACAGGTCTTCTACTGGAGGTGGCTTCCCCTATTTTGACTGAGTGGGTTCTATCAATGAGCCAGTTAGCTACCCATCTGGTAACATACGGGTTGATGCCTACTTGGGAGAATTTATCTATTATGCCTGAGTGGAGAATAGTGTCGAAGGCTTTGGCTAAGTCAAGGTAGGTTGTGTACACTGTCCTCCCCTCATCCGAGGTTTTGGTGACTGTTTCAAAGATGGCAACCAAGTTTAATAGGCATGATCTCCCTTTGACACAACCAAACTGTGTGGGATAAAGCATTGGGAGGTTGCCAATCTCCTTGTTTATAAGGTCCATGATAATGCGTTCCATGGCCTTGCAGATCAGGCTAATTAGGTTGACGGGCCTATAATTGCCTGGGTCAGTGGTTGCTCCACCTTTGTGTAGAGGGATGACAGTGGCTGTCCTCCATTCTGCTAGGATGAAGCCGGTGCATGGGCTTAGGTTGAATAGGGTGCCTAGTGGTGCTAAGAGGTTTTTCCTGAGTTCATGTAGGACACAGTCAGGGATGTTGTCGGGTTCCATGGAGGCTGTATTTCTTGCCTTTGAAAGGGCATTAATGACATGCTCCCTGGTGGTGAGGGGAGAGAGGCAGGTGCTGGGGATAACCTGGTTTACTGATGGGGGGGTGACATTTGTTTATGTGGTATTCTTGGCCACCAACTCAGAGCAGATTTGGAAGTTACCTTTGAGACTGCATAAGTATCCAAAGAAGGTCTTGTGTTTGTCCTTAGTGGATGTGGCCAATTTGGACATGAAGTTAGCCTTAGAGGATTTCACCAGTGACCTTATTTGCTTGTTCAGACAAAAGAGAGATTGCTTCCAACTTGGCACCTGCTCCTTCTTGGTCCTGGACAGCACTTTTTTCTTTTTATTATACAGTCTGTTTATTGCTGCTGTCCACCAGATAGGGTAACTCATCCTTGAGGAAGATGATGTGGTCCTGTCAGGTATTGCTGAGTCCATGCAGCTATATAGGTGCTCATATCGTTTTTTGGTATAGGCTTGGACATTAGTGCTTATTCCAGCTGAAGGAATGGTGGCTGTGAAGCTGTTTATACTTATGATTATATATCAGGAAGTTGTAGTCAGCTTTGGAAAAGTGTTTTTGTTCGACCCTGGAAAATGGGGGGGGGGGGGGGTCAGGGAAAATGGTGACTTCATATAGTTCATGTGGAATACATACAAACAATTAAAATTTCACTCTTAAGAAGACATTAGTTTGCAGTGACAGAAAGAGTTAAGTGTTTTGACAATGACTTCAAGGCAGGCCACATGAAATTCTTTCCTAGCTGTGCTAACATGCTGGTCTACCAGGTTAACATTCTCTAACACACTACATTTTGTCATATAAAGTGTCAAAGTCCTAAGAGAGAAAAGCTGACTGACAAGGATAATGAATTCCATTACTAAAGCACCCCCTTAAATGGGTACAACCTGCAATGGCCTCACAATTAGCTATATAAAATTGAGAAGGAAGGGAGTCTCCTTCCACATGAAAGGGTGATTGTATCTCAACCTTTCCCACAGAGTTCGCTTTCACTCAACAAATGATTCAAGAGGATTCAGTAAATCATTCTTCAGTCATCTTCCCTTTTGCCATCTATAGGGAACCCCTTTTTTCACCATTGAACAACCTGGTAAAGTACAAATGACAACATCTGCAATCTCAACACTATGGCATGCTGATTTAGAAATCTCAGTATAGAAATTACATTGGACACTTGTTTATCAGAACATCTCATAAAGGTCGAAAGAAATTGAACTACCCAAACAATATGCATTTATTCATGCTTCTGTTAGTGTTTGTTTCTTACTGATTGTAGAGGGTGGTTATTGGCTAGGGTCCTTAGATTGCTTTATACAGAGTTGGTGATGACTTAAAAACAAAATGTGACTTTAAGATTGTTTCCCACTCCTACTTCTGCAACTTTAGACCTACAGATGTGGATGGAAGGAGGCATGCGCACGTGTCGTCTTAAGAATGACTTGCCTGCTGCACAAGTAAAACAAATGAAATGGTTCCCTAAGGAAAGTTAGCTGATGAGGGCTCTCTGCTTTTCATATATGTGATTTTCATGTATAATGGATTTGAGTGATACTGAATGATAAATGAAGAATGCTGATCATGATATCTCTCTGTCTTTCTCTATATCTATATCTAGTCTATATGTATGTATCTATATATGTGTATATATAATATATCTATATATATATGTGTGTATGTATGTGCATATTTATGTGTATGTTTGTATATGTGTGTGTGATATATATAATATATATATATATATATATATATATATATATATATATATATATATATATATACGGTTCCCTTTGTAATCTCGAAATACTGAAATCTCAAATTGCAGTATTTCAAGACCATAAAGGTGAATTTTTAAAAGAGCCAACATGCACAATCGTGAATTCGAATATCTAGAATTCGCGGTTATGGCTTTATGCTACATTACGTGGGGTGTTTTATGTGGATGGTGTCTGGTGTTGTGTATGGATTTAGGTGGAATTTAAGGTAAATGAGCATTTTGTAAGGGTTTTGGGTAGGAGTTTGCGTGTATATGAGTGTGTTTGTAAGTTGTATGTGTGGGTTAGGGTAGGCAGGTGAAAGTATAAGTGTGTAAGTTTTGGACTTGTTTGTGTTTGTATATGTGTGATGTGTGTGTGTGTGTATGTGTGTGTGTGTGTGTGTGTGTGTGTGTGTGTGTGTGTGTGTGTGTGTGTGTGTGTGTGTGCGCGCATGCACACAGGGACTGTACAATGTCTGGATGTGAGTTTACTTTTTCTGTTTATGCGATCTCGGAGTTAGTGTATACGTAGGAGGATGTGGGGGGCGCATGGGGGCTTGCCCCCTGCTTATTTGTAGTGTAGGTTTGTGGATGTGTGGTGTTATGTTTTTGTGTGTTTTTTTTGTTTTGTACTGTAGGTATTGTGGTGTATGTGTGGTATGGTATATGCTGTGTGTTCAAGATTTTAAATTTCATGGTTTTGGGCTGTTGGTGTTTTGTGGATTCACCTTTATGGTCTCGTGATACTGAAATTCGACATTTCAGTATTTTGAGATTATAAAGTCAATATATATATATATATATATATATATATATATATATATATATATATATATATATATATATGCCATTATTATGTGGAATAAATAAAGGGAAGAGAATGGTTGTCAGAATTATAGAGCACTTGAGATTTATACTGTGATTTGTTTTCTTCACACTGTGTTTTACTTGTATTCTGCTTTTAACTGCATTTTAAAACTTGAAAAGAGACCACAACTGTCTCTTGTGAGTCAGACAGAATCTTTTCCCACCCTCACACCTTGTTACTGTTGTGCTCTTAAACACCACTGTCTTTCTAGTTACCTGCCCCTTATGTTAATTTGACCACATGTCTTGTTTTCTCTCTCCTTTTACTGGCTGGTGTGAGTAAGCACAGAATTATCATTTTGTGAAATCACTCCCCTTCAACTGTTTAACTGTATTGACCATCCTACTGTATTCCATAGTACCAGAATACAAAAGTGCTCACTCCCTTTGAGTCTATCTTGCTCTTTTAAAAATAGTGGCTGTCCACTAAAACTTAATTTTTTAGACAGTTAAAAGTTAAGTTACCCACTTTCATATCCAACTGCTTAGTGCACACTACAGTGTTTAGGATAAACTATTTATTTTCATCTTACCTTTAAGCATCTATTGCAAGGCCACCAGTTTTTGGAGAGCCCACATTCTGCCTCTCATTAGTCATCTTGGGATTAGTGCTTCTGTTTTCTCTTGGTGAGAGAAGGAGTGCAGTTACATTATTTCCTGGAGACTGCTGATCATCAGAAAGCTTAATAACTGCTTTATAGGTGACAGCTTGGAATCTATGCTTATATTCTGACCCTGGTGAGCGTAGGAGCAGAGTGCATTGATTCTTGACTGTTTCTGGTTGAAGAGTGAGTGTCTGTGCTTAATGTACCTAATTGGTCTGGTTCCTATTATGAGGCATCTACCAGAAAAAAAGCTGCAAGCCTACAGACCCTTGCATCATCTGGGGCAAGACTGTGTATCACCAAACAGGCTGTGGCCTGCTTCTCTTCTTTGCTAAAATTTTGCTTCTGGTGAGAGAATAAGGAAAGGTGTATTGCATCCCAACAGAGTGAAGCTGTGGTGAGAAAAGCATTAGTAGTAGCCAGGCAGTAGCCATTCATGCAACCCCCCTCTTTTCATCATTCTCAACAAGCTAAGTCCTTGTTTTCAGTAAGTACTGCTTGATTTGTATCTAACTTCAGAATATCTGCCCAAATACTTCATCCTTACATTTTCAGGGTCTATATATTAGTTTCCCCTCAAGTGTTTGGCAGTGCTCTGTACAGACCCAGACACCTTGAGTGACATTTTTCCTTAAAAGCACAATTGAAATTTCTCCAATACCTAGTTGCACACACGACAGCTAGTTCCCAGTGACAAGCACTGTCCACAGAGCTGCAAACCAGATACTCATGACAGTGATTGATATTCTCACTCCAACAGTCTAATCAATAAAAAAGGGTCTGTTGTCATGGATATGAACTTTCCTATTGTCTCCGTTACCGACTTGGTGGACATGGGCATCCTGAGGCAATGTAGAAATTGCCTCATGTTTACTGACAACCAGTTAATTCTCAAACAAACTGTTATGGTATGTGAGAGATGTATTTATACAATGTCACTGGAGGCAAAGCTCTCACATAAAAGAACTCCTAATGTCAGTAAGGTTGTCAGTGATACACATGCTGCACCCACCACACACAATTCAAAGCAGGTATATAGACCCACATTTGATGAGGCACTTACATGTAACCTTTCTAAACCACAAAGTCCTCCTAGACAAAGTGCACATAACAAATACCCTCAGCAGCCCCAAATGCGCTCTTTCAAAACAACACCCACATCAACACATAGAGCTACATCTCATGGAGCCTCTACCTCTAAGCCCCTAGGCAAGTCACCACACAATCCAACATTCTAGACACTGGAGACTCCATCATGAGACAAAATGATGGCCCTCTCACCAGGCTGAGTAAGGAGAAAGTTACAGTCAGCTGCTTATCTGGGGCTAGGATCCACCACATTACACATGCACTCAGATCATTGGACCACAGTTACCAATATGACTCAGTCATAATCCATGTGAGAGAGATGTACCTCCCTAGACTATACAAAGAGAGACATCACAGAGTTCTCAGAATGTGTGTCTCGGGCTGGTATGAGCATAGCACTGAGCAGCATTTTACCTTCTCCAAAGATGATTCCACAATATGAACAAAAGATGATTGACTTTAAGAATTGGCTTAGCTTCTGGTGTCATTCTAAGGGGGTGCAATATTTATCAGCATGGAAGGAGATGGTCAACAAACCACACTGCTTTGCCAGAGATGGTCTGCACCTCTCCCCTCTAGGCTTTCAAATATTAGCTAAAACATTGTCTTCCTCCAGAGTGCCTTTTTTAGGCAATGCCATACTAAAAGTACTTCCGACAAAGCAAAACAAAGCCAAGAAAATCTAAAGGTATTACTGCTCAGTGCTAGGAGCCTAAACAAAAAACTCTACTCCTTAGAAGCTCTCTTTTCCCTAGAGTATGCTGATGTCTGTGCAGTTACTGAGGCATGGTTTAAAGCCGCGGAGATTACACCAACAGTGTAAGTTTATAATGTCTTCTACACATTTAGAACAGCTACTTCACAGGCAGGGACTAAAGGTGGAGATGTCTCTATTTACATAAAAAGTAAATATACTTCAATGCTGTTCAAATGGGGCAATGCATTTTAGCTGCTTCATGTTCAAATCACCATAGGTAAAATCCAACACCACTTCCTTGCATGCTATAGATCCCCCCCTCTATGACCCAGGAAACCCATACCATGTATTTAAACATATTAGAAACACTAACCATCCAACCCAATACCATATTCATGAGTGACTTTAATTACCCAAATATTAACTGGGAATCCTATATGACATCAAGCATACATCCACAGATATTCCTGGAGTTTGTAAACTCCCTGGACCAGATAGTCAATACACCAACCAGGAGTGCAACCATACTGGATCTGGTCCTCACTTATATAGGAGAGTGCTGCACACATCCTACTATAATGCCTTCCCTGGTAAGGTCAGACCACAAAATGGTCTCCTTTGAAGTAAAAATAAAACCTGGACTCCTAGCTAAATCAGGAATATTCAGGAAGCATTCTAAGGCTCCTGCTATTAAGTGAGAACCTGGCAAACCTGCAAGCCCCCATAAACACTGAGAACTTTTATGCCTATGCAGAATTGTTCACTTAAACCCTGTACAAGCATGTTAATAGCTGCACAGAGGCAGCTGTACCCACCAGGAAGAAGTACAGAACTAACTCAAAAAACAAGCCATCCTGGTAGAATCACAGAATTAATCAGATGTATAACAGGAGGAAGAAAATCATGGCAAAAATTAGGAGGTGCAGCACCCAGCAGGATAAAAGCACTCTCAGCAAACTAAACAAACAACTCAGAGGACAAATAAAGTCTACCAAAGCCATATCTGAGGTAAATTTGACCTCCCAGGGCAAGGACAACCACAAAGCATTCTTTAGCTATGTCCGCAACTTCAAAGGCAATACACAATTGTGTGCAGAGCTCATTGTAAATGGAGCCACCTATATTGAGCCAGAAGATATAGAAAACCACCTGGGTGATAAATTCAGCTCCAGCTTTGCTCCTCTCTTCCCCTCAACCTTCCTTCAGAAAATATCATCAAATATATCTCACCTACTATTACTAGGGAACAGGACCTTAATGCTCTCTCTAAGACCAAAAACACTGCATCAGTGGGATGAATATCCCAGGATGCCTTCTAAATAGCATGAAACATGACCTATCAGGGCCTCTGGAATTAGTATTTAACTGTAGCCTCCAAACAGGCTTTGTGCATCATGAATAGAGAAAGGCAATAGTCATCCCTCTTCACAAAGGTAGGCCATCTACAGACTCTGGAAACTACAGACCCATAAGTCTCAGTAGTCTTATATGTAAAGCCATGGAAAGAATTATCATGGAGATGATCAATAGAGATATAGTAAACCTCCAGAAACTGGACCCAACCCTGTTTGGTTTCGTCAAGGACAGATCATGCCTTCTCAACCGGGCAGACTTCTTTGAGAAGGTCACCAAAACAATGGATGAGGGAAAAATCGTTCACACTGCCTAAGTTGACGTGGCCAAGGCATTTGACACAACACCCCACTCGGGCATTGCTGAAAAACTCAGGAGGTTAGGTACAAACCCATATGACACCTGGTGGATAGCCAACTGGGTCCCAGACCAGGAAGTTAGAATTGAGGAGTCCACCTATACAAAGAGACCAGTCACAAGTGGTGTCCCACAGGGATCAGTCCTTGGACCACTCCTTTTTGGCATTTACTTCTCAGAAGGCAAGGCCACTGTCATTGGTCTCTGGCTGGCTAAATTGGCAGATGATTGCAAATTAGGAGCTGTCATTGAATCTCACACTGACACAAATGTTCTCCAGGAGAGGCTGACACAGGCAAACAACTGGTGTCAGAGCCATGGACTAAAACTAAATGCCAAGAAATGCATAATAATATTCTTTGGGAAGTCATCCATCCCTGGTAACTATCATATTGACAACAACCCCTTAGAAATGACCCAGTAGTCAGGGACTTAAGGACACACATAGATAGTAATCTAGCCTTTGATCATCACATGCCTACAGTGGTGAGGAAATCATTCTGTGTTGTGCAACTTATAAACAAATGTATGGCATTGAAGTCCAAGGAAGTCATTGTTCCACTATATTTGGCATTCATCAGACCTATCATTGAGTATAATGCCCCTTTGTTATGTACCTAACCAGGCATATCCAACAACTGGAACATCCACAGAGGTTCCTCACTAAAAGAATGCAGTGCGTAAGTAATATGTCCTATGCAGACCGCCTCAAGGCCCTATCCCTGTATTCTGTCTTCTACTGGCTTTTGAGGGGATATCTATGCCTGGCATACAGGCATTGTCAGACCCCACTCTGATGGACCGCCTGCATATCCACAAAATAAACAGTACCAGAATTACTTGTTCTAAAGACTTAAACCTCGCCTGTGATATAAATAAGACCTACTGGAAAGATCGGTATGTATCCCCAGAGACTACCCCATCTATGGAACAGGCTCCCCAGCCATATGAGGCAGAGTTCCTCCCTGATCAAGTTCAAGTGCAACTTGGACAACTGGATGAGAAACCGGAAATTCATCCCTGGTTTGGCACCTGTGTCTCTAATATAAAAAGGTAACCTGTAAATGGTTCATCTCCCAGGACCATGCTTACACTTATCAAGGGTATCAGAAGAGAATTGCATGCTTAAGCTTAAAAATGTCCTTGTGGTCATTAGCTCAGTAAACACCCATGAACCTATGAACCTATGTATGTGATAGATCTAAGCATTGCATTTAAGGTCCTTGTAGTAATGATTCCTAAAGTTGTGTCTTTCTATTGTTCCTTTTTGGATGGCTTTTTGAAACTACAGTTTCTTTATGTTTGTTATTTTGTCTTCAGCACTGAGCATTTTTATTTATTTATTTATTTATGTATTTCAGTTTGATGACTGGGGGTGTCCACTGGGCTCAGGAGCCTGTTTTCAATGGAGGCCCAGGGAGAAAAGCTCCACAATACATAGTAAACATTAAATTTTCAGATTAAAGTTACAATTCAAGATGCTGATACATTAAGATAAGACAATTACAGTTAATACTGAGTATGCAGATACATTATAAAATCAGAGACATGAACTGGTACATTGGTTACTTAACATATGAGTCATATGTTGAGCTGGAAATTTTCAATGGTTATATAGAATATGTGTCTTGTTTGGACAGTTATGGCAGAACAAGTACAAATGATAGAGAGAGGAGAAAAGGGATAGCAAACGATATAGAATATATACAAAATGTACACGAGATAACACTGAAGAGTGAGTCATTTCCAGGGGAGTTAAGCAGTAGGCAAAGGGGAAGTAAGGAAAATGCAATTTAGAATGGGGAGAGAGGAAGGCTAGGTGGGGAAAGTGCAACTGCACTTCCAGTTAGAGGAAAACGTAGGAATGGAGATGGGATTTGAAGTTGTCAAAGTTTTCAATAGTTCGTAGAGAAGGAGGGAGAGAGTTCCATTTTTTGGCTAAGGAGAAGGACAGGAGGTGCCATCCAGCAGGGTGGTTTGGTTTGTAGACAGTGATAAGGTTTAGGTGAGAAGATCTAAGTGGCCTGTTAGGGGTGTATGGTTGTAGGATGTTGGAAAGAGCTGGGCATATTGTAGGGTTAAGTAATAGCCTGTGGACAGTAGTAAGTTGGAGGTAATCAAGATGGTTGGGAAGTTCTAGCCAGTTAAGTAAGTGGAGGGCAGAGCAATGGTGGGAGGAATATTTGTTTTTTATGGCAAATTTGGAGATTTTATTGTAACAACTTTCATTTTGGAAGAGATGGAGGCAGATAAGTTAGTTGGCATATGGGGCACCATACAATAGACAGGGGAGAAGGTAGGTAGTGGCAAGGGTTTGTCTAGTAGAAGGAGCGAGATAGTGGATGTTTCTGTAAAGCAGGCCAAGTTTTTGATGTGTTTTCTTGATGTTTAGTTGAACATGGGTGTCAAATTTTAGGTGTTCATCTATGGTAACCCCAAGTAATTTGGCATAGGGAACGATTTCTATAGTAGAATTGTTGTGACTTCTAATTTGGAAAGAATTTTTATCAAGAGGGGAGGATTTTGAGGGAATGAAGAGTAGTATTTTGGATTTGTTAGCATTTAGAGATAGATGGTTTGGCAGCATCCAGTCCTCAGTGGCGGAGAAGGCAGTTTGTGTGTATGATTGAAGTTCTGGGAGGTTGGTGGCTCAGCAGATTAAAGTGGAGTTGTCAGCATGTTGTACTATTTTAGTTTTTGGGATGGCAGAGTGGAAATCATTGACAAAGATGTTAAACAGCATTGGGCCAAGAATGGATCCTTGGGGAACTCCAGTAGGAGTGGGAAGGAAGTTTGAGGTGCCTATCCTCCATTTTACAGCTTGAGATCTATCTGATAGGTAACTTGAAAACCAGGACACGGAATTGTGAGAAAGGTTTAGATATTAGCAAGGTGGCTGAGAAGATGGGTATGGGAGATTGTGTCAAAACCCTTGGAGAGGTCTAATAAAACTGTAGAAACTATTTTTCCAGAGTCACGGGTGTGGTTGTCTATATCTAGGAATGAGAGAAGAGCAGTAATAGTGCTATGGCCAGAGTGGAAGCCATGTTGGGTTTGAAAGATTAGATGATTTATGGTTAGGAAGGGCATTAGTTGGGTATGAATGCATTTTTCCAATATTTTTGATATTGGGGAGAGGATAGCTATGGGGTGAAAGTTTGAGGTATTATTATTTTTACCGCCTTTGTGGAGAGGATGTATAAAGGCAGCACGCCAAAGCTTGGGGACATAAGATTCTTGTATGGATCTGTTGATTAAGATGCTAATGGGGAGGGTGATGCCGTCTGCAGCAATTTTTAAGAAGTTAGAGGGAATGTTGTCTGGGGCATTGGAGCATGGTTTCAGCTTGCTGAGGAGTTTTTTTATGTAGGAGGTAGTGGGAGAGTTAGGTTTAGAGGCTGGGGTAGAGTGACTAACTTGTGTGGGTGGGGTATTTGGGAAGGACTTAGATAGTTCAGCTATAGAGTTAATAAAGAAGGAGTTGAATAGAGTGGCAATTTCTGGATCAGTCTTAGCAGTGTCAGGGCAAGGGTTGTTTTTGGTGCCTGGGTTAAGGAGTGAGTTGATGGAGTTACAGAATTGTTTGGGGTTTTTGGAGTAATTGGCTTGGAGTTCCAAATAGTGGGATTGTTTGTCCTTGATTATATGTCTTTTGGTGAGGTTATAAAGTTGCTTATATTTAAGAAGGGTTTCAGGATGTTTATTCATCATCATCATCTTCTTTCAGCTTTTCCCGTTAGGGGTCACCACAGCGAATCATCTATTTCCATTTCTTCTTGTCCTCTGCATCTTGCTCTGTCACACCAACCACCTGCATGTCCTCTCTCACCACATCCATAAACCTTATCTTAGGCATTCCTCTTTTCCTGTTACCTGGAAGCTTCATCCTTAGCATCTTTTTCCCAGTATACTCAGCATCCCTCCTTAGCACATGTCCAAACCAACGTAATCTTGCCTCACTGGCTTTGTCTCCAAACCTTCCAACCTGGGCTGACCCTCTAATATACTTATTCCTGATTCTGTCCACCCTCATCACACCCAGTGCAAATCTTAACATCTTTAACTCTGCTACATCCAGCTCTAACTCCTGCCTTTTTGTCAATGCCACTGTCTCCAACCCATATAACATAGCTGGTCTCACTACCCTCTTGTAGACCTTCCCTTTCTCTCTTACTGGTACTCATCTGTCACAAATCACTCCTGACACTCTTCTCCACCCACTCAATCCTGCCTGTACTCTCTTCTTCACCTCTCGTCCACACTCACCATTACTCTGAACTTTTGATCCCACCTTTGCCACCTCTACTCCTTGCATCCTCACCAGTCCTCTATCCTCCCTCTCATTCACACACATATATTCTGTCTTAGTCCTTTATCTTTGTCCTTATCCTTTGTCTTAGGTTTTAGGATGTTTATTGTGCTGAGAAAGATTCCAGCTTTTATCTCGTTGTTGCATACGTTTTTTGGTTTCCTTAGTTAGCCATGGTGCGGGGTTGGGTTTGACTCTTATAGATCATGGAGGGGCTTGGGTATTAAGTACATTTAGGAAGGTAGAGTTGAAGTAATCTACAGCGTTATCCAGAGGAAGTGTTTTTAGATTATCCAAGTTAGTTTGTTTGAGGGTGTTAGAGAAGGTTGTAGGGTTGAAGTTTGTAAGGTTATGAGTATGTATATATTGGTGATGGTGAGGGGAGGAATGGGTTACTTAGTAGATGAAGGCAGGAAGGTGGTCACTAATAGAGTCAGGAAGGATGCCTGAGTCTAAGATGTTGCTAGGGTGGGTAGCTGGGATCCAGTCCAGAGTGAATCCAGGAGGATTGGTTTTGTTGGGTCTGGTGATAGAGTTAGTAAATTGAGTAAAGTTGAAGAGATTGACAGATATGGTGGGATTTTGGTTGTTAATTTTGTTCCAGTCTAAGTTAATGTCACCTAGACTGTAGGTCTCTAGGTTAATATTAGTTGAGGCCCATTGGATGATTTCTTCTAAAGTAGTGGTGTTGCCATTTACCATTTACTCACTATTAATTATTTGCACGGATATGGGTCATAACCATAAATGCTTATGCTTGTGAACTAAATAATAACTAAATAATCCAGCCAAAGACTATAAATATGGTGAGCTGTATGGTTCATTAGCAAAGGACAGAATACTTTGTGGTATACGAAGAGATCATACAAGGGGTAGGCTATTAAGAGAAATTGATGTGATCTTATCAAAAGCTGTGGATTTATTCAGAGCAAGTGGTAATAACAGTACATGTGCAGCTCTTAACAGATTGTTGGGAATATAATCAAGCCATTCATTTTCTGTACTATACAAGTCCATAAATAAAGGATAAAAAACTGTTTTGCAAGTGAATGAAAAAAGCAGAGCTAATGGCTGAAAACAATCTGTGAATGCAGTTAATCTTTGTGTTGAGAATGTATTCAGTGATCTCACAAACTCGGCAGTTGTGCCAATGCAAAATTTCCTGCACTGGAAAGTTTTGCATGCATGGTATATTCATCACACTTATGCTGAATAACAGGGCTTATTGTAACATCATTGTGGGAAGTTTTTAGACAACTTGGTCATGAGACTTCCTTCTGACTTCAACACCTCATTAGTAACTAATTCTGGAAATAAACTGAAACAAGTGGGTCAGCATAAGCTGTGTTGTATATATCAAAATAAATAATAGAATGTATTTCTTGAAGTTGTATCAGTTCAGTGTGCTAACATATTAGGAAGTATGCATGTGAACTAAATATGGATGATCTATACATTGAGATTGCAGATGCAGAATTAATGCACTGAAGTATGCAGGGTTGTCAGAGACAATTATTCCTTCAGTCCCAGAGAAAAGGATATGCATACCTACAGAGTTATTAGTCCACATCTTCATACCAGCAACGATTCACACATTCATACAATATAGAGCGCAAAAAATCAGGAACGGAATGCAATGTGCAGCCATCTGGGATCACAAAGCACAGTCATAAACATAGCTGTAGACAATGGAAAACACAATGCTGACAGTTATGTCTGCAAATGACTTATCAGAATTATTTCAGTACCAAAGATGACTTAGAGCTATAGCTATTGAAAAGTAGGATGCTAACAGGATTGTTACGTGACAAGAAAAATGTTCCATTACCAATTTAACTTCACTATACCTGTTGTATCAAAACTCTTGAATCACAGTGACTGATGATCAAACCCAGTAGATTGATCTTGCCAAACCATCTATATTATCTCATGTTAGATAATGATGCACACATGGGAATTCTTAAGTGTAAAGAAAGTACACATGACATGTTTATGTTAGGAATGTCCAAAGAGATCGAACTATCAGTAATAAAATGTCTGCTCTGTAACATGTACCACAAAGTAGTTCCAAAGATGTAATGATAGCTCACAAAATTCCAGACAGACCACAGAGTAGAGATACTTGAGATTTATTTCAGTTCATAGACAGTCAGCATCTCGTATATGTTTAAACTAAACCAAAACAGTGCACCAAGGCAAAAGTGAAGATACAAAATAAACTCAAAACAAAATGATTCTCCACCAAACAGCACACTTAATTTGAAGTCCTCCTGTGCTGTTTGGTGGAGAATCTTTTTGTTTTTGATCTCGTATATGTTGATTACTGTTCTAAGTACCCAGAGGTTCTCAACCTAAAAGACACCTTTTCAATGGCTGTCATAGCACTGCTGATCTTCAACATTGCCATAACACTGCTGACCTTCAACGGCTGTCATAACACTGCTGGTCTTCAACGGCTGATCTTCAACAGCTGTCATAACACTGCTGATCTTCAATGGCTGTCATAATACTGCTGATCTTCAATGGCTGTCATAACACTGCTGATCTTCAACGGTTGTCATAACACTGCTGATCTTCAATGGTTGCCATAATACTACTGATCTTAAATGGCTGTCATAATACTGCTGATCTTAAATGGCTGTCATAACACTGCTGATCTTCAACAGCTGTCATAACACTGCTGATCTTCAACGGCTGATCTTTAACAGCTGTCATAACACTGCTGATCTTCAACAACTGTCATAACACTGCTGATCTTCAACGGCTGTCATAACACTGCTAATCTTCAACGGCTGTCATAACACTGCTGATCTTCAATGGCTGTCATGACACTGCTGATCTTCAATGCTGCCGTAACACTGCTGATCTTCAGTGGCTGTCATAACACTGCTAATCTTAAACAGCTGTTATAATACTGTTGATCTTCAACAGCTGTCATATCACTGCTGATCTTCAATGGCTGTCATAACACTGCTGATCTTCAACAGCTGACATAACACTGCTGATCTTCAACAGCTATCATAATACTGCTGATCTTCAATGGCTGTCATAACACTGCTTATCTTCAATGCTGCCATAACACTGCTGATCTTCAATGGCTGTCATAACACTGCTGATCTTCAACAGCTGTCATATCACTGCTGATCTTCAATGGCTGTCATAACACTGCTGATCTTCAACAGCTGCCATAACACTGCTGATCTTCAACAGCTGTCATAATACTGCTGATCTTCAATGGCTGTCATAACACTGCTGATCTTCAATGCTGCCATAACACTGCTGATCTTCAACTGCTGCCATAACACTGCTGATCTTCAATGGCTGTCATAACACTGCTGATCTTCAATGGCTGTCATAACACTGCTGATCTTTAACAGCTACCATAACACTGCTGATCTTCAATGGCTGTCATAATACTGCTGATCTTCAACAGCTGTCATAACACTGTTGATCTTCAATGGTTGTCATAACACTGCTGATATTCAACAGTTGTCATAATACTACTGCTCTTCAATGGCTGTCATAACACTGCTGATCTTCAACGGTTGTCATAACACTGCTGATCTTCAACGGTTGTCATAATACTACTGATCTTCAATGGCTGTTGTAACACTGCTGATCTTCAACAGTTGTCATAATACTACTGATCTTCAATGGCTGTCATAACACTGCTGATCTTCAACAAATGCCATAACACTGCTGATCTTCAATGGCTGTCATAATACTGCTGATCTTTAACAGCTGTCATAACACTGTTGATCTTCAATGGCTGTCATAACACTGCTGATCTTCAACAGCTGTCATAACACTGCTGATCTTCAATGGCTGTCATAACACTGCTGATCTTCAATGGCTGCCATAACACTGCTGATCTTCAATGGCTGTCATAACACTGCTGATCTTCAACAGCTGTCATAACACTGCTGATCTTCAACAGCTGTCATAACACTGCTGATCTTCAATGGCTGTCATAACACTGCTGATCTTCAATGGCTGCCATAACACTGCTGATCTTCAACAGCTGCCATAACACTGCTGATCTTCAATGCTGTCATAACACTGCTGATCTTAAATGGCTGTCATAACACTGCTGATCTTCAATGGCTGTCATAACACTGCTGATCTTCAATGCTGCCATAACACTGCTGATCTTCAATGCTGCCATAACACTGCTGATCTTAAATGGCTGTCATAACACTGTTGCTCTTCAACAGCTGTCATAACACTGCTAATCTTATATGGCTGTCGTAACACTGCTGAAGTATTTTTAACATGTTATTCTTGATATACTCATCATAGATACTGATCTAAATTTTATAAGTCAAGAATATCAACTGTTTTTTTTTTCCTCATCATCTCCAAGATCCTCTCAATCAAATAGGTAAGACTTGAGAGAGAAGTATTCAAACAGAGAAGGATGATAAGAAATATCTGTTGCCAGCTCAAACCAGGACTGTTGTCTTATATTTCAGCCTCCACCATAATACAAAAACAGTCTCTACCAGTGAACTCTACCTTCAGAGAATAAGCACAAAGTTGCCAGCATCTTCTGTTCTACTTCAGCCAGAAGAAATAGCAACTGCACTTGTTAAGCCATTCTGCAGAAAGAAGAAATACTGTTGTAGCAGTTCAACTAAGACAAGGAGTATATCCATTTATTTTTCAGACAGATAGATATCCGAATTTTGGTTCTGGTACTATCCTGAATTAATGTGCATATATTTTTAAAAATACTTTAATTTGCAATAATCTCCCCAGCGGAAAAATAGGTGTAATGAAAAATTTCTGAATGTGCCAATTTATTTATGATTCTATGCAGAATGTATTGCCTAATTAATAAAATGAAAATATGCATATGTATTGTACAATGAATATAATGACATGTTCAGTAAGGATGCTGTGAAATTATGTGTGTGTTTTTTTTTTTTTTTTTTTTTTTTTCCATCTAACCAGGATAGAGTAGTGATCGTAACTGACCACTTTCAGGCCGTGCTGTGAAAAAGAATAAAGTACAATTAGAAACTAAGCAATTATGCAACAGTCAGGTATTAAAAATACATAAACAGGGAAACTGCTGTGGGGGATCTGTACAAGAAGTTAAGGCAGCAAGCAAGATAAACCACTATGCTCACATGTTCAAAAAAACTTCTCTCCAGCTACAAACCTGTGAGATCTGCAGGAAATGTCCTATACTGTAGCTGTGTTGCCAGATACTGGATCTCAATCCCACTTGCCCTAACATCCATATCTAACCCCCATGGATTTAAATCTGCACTAAAAGAATTTCTACTTGAATCCTGGCTTTGTGTCTACTGTCTACCTGGCTAAACACTTTCTATACTCTCTTCCAGCTTCACACGATAGTGCCATTAACAAAAACTCTAAGCTCTCCACTTAATATGCTATTTATTTATGTATTTATTTGATTTGTTTATGTATGTATGCATGTATTTATTTATCATCTTTTCCTCTTTACCAGGAAACTCTGACTGGGCACAAGCCCATTTTCAACGGAGGCCCAGGGAGAAAAGCTCCACACAGAATACATATTTACAATGAACAACAAAAAAAAAATAAACATTTTAAGAATACTTTGCAGGTAATATTGAGATAAAGTAAAGACATTTATACATTGTAGAAGTTTTATTATTTTACATAAGTCAAAGACAAGTTAACATGTAATAGCAGGGGATGCAGGAGCAATGACAACAGGCATGGGTTCACTATATGTGACATTAATGAGGTAGACTGTTACTGGGGCAGGAATGGAAAATAGACGGGGCGGAAGGGTATAAGCAGAAATAATCAAAAAACACAAGTAGAAAAAGTTCTGATAGTGTAGAGTTTGAGATAACAGCAGATGGGTAAGATGATGAAGTGAGTAAGGAGGAGGGGTTAAATAGTAGTGGATTAAGGATGTAGGTTAGTTGAAGAAGCAGTAGTGGGGATGAAAGGGAAAGAGGTAGGGATAAGAAAGGTGAGAGAGTCAGAGTGACTGATGGAGATACTGGCAATGGAAGGGAAACACAAAAGTGGGTTTTAGTCAGGATAGGAACATGAGCATAGCCATGAGAAAGTTAGGTGTTGTTTTAGGTTGTACTTGAAATGTGTGGTAATGTCTTGTTTTAGGGAGGGTGGAATGGAGTTCCATTGCTTAGCAACATAGTGAGTTACCTGCATTGTTATGAGACTTGGTCCTAGTCAATAGATATTTGTTCTGTGAGTGGAGTTTCCTAGAAGGGAAGTAGTGCTTGAGGATGTTTTATAGTGATGGGTAGGTGTTGGGTTTGTGTATATTTTTGGGGTCACTAAGCAGCTTGGAGAAGGTAATGGAATTCTATCATTTAAACTAGTATAGGTGCTTCAGTGATAGGCAGTGGTGTGAACAGTTTTGTAAGCTGGCTGCAAACTGATATATTTTATTGTAGAAAACCTGTAGGTTATTTGTTAAGGTGGAGTGAAAGCTAATCAGGATGAGTGTTGCATAGAGAAGTAAAGGGTGAAGATAAAATGCTGTTAAGGAATTCCTATAGTAGTCAGTGAGAAAAGATTTGTTTCTGTAGAGGGAGCTCAACTTTTGGTGAGTTTTCTTCATGGCTTGAGTGATGTGTTGATCATATTTTAAGCTATCATCAACTAAGACACCATTAAGCTTTGTACTGGAAATTGTTTCAGTTGAGGTATTGTTCGTTGATGTGATTTTGAAGGATTCTTTCTGCGCTGACAGAGATTTGGGTAAAAACAGCACTAGTTTTTTTTTGGCATTTAACAGTAGTTGGTAGTCATCTAGCCCAGCCTCAACTGTGGAAAAGGAGTCCTGGTTCATCTTGTACTGTAGCAGTAGGCTTGGTGCAGAGCATACGAGTGTGGCATTGTCTGCGTTATTGTACTATGGAGGCTTCTTTGGTAGCTTTGTAAAGATTATTAGTGAATATGTTGAATTGTAAAGAGCTTAGACTAGATTCCTAAGGTGCACCAAGAGACTCAGACAGACAGAAAATGCAGAAGAGATCTTGTTTCCATTTTACTACCTGGAGTCCATTGGTGAAATGGCTGTGGAACAGCAAAGGGATGAATGGAAGAGTCCTAGGGAAGATAGTTCATTCATGGAGCAGGCATTGGTGTGAAACTGTGTCAAATACTTTTGACATGTCTAAGAAAGGGGAGGATACTAGGTTACTGGTGTTTCTATTAGAGCTTATGATTTAGGTAAGACTGAGAAATGCAATAGTGATGCTGTAGTGAGTTTGGAAACCATGTTTGGTGTTGTAGAGGAGATTGTTGTTATGAAGATAGAAAAGGAGCTGGAAATGAATACATTTTTCTAATATTTTGGAGAGTGGAGGTGGAATGGCTCTAGGTTGAGATATTCTTGTATTCCTTTTTTTGTAAATGTTGTAAATATTGTAAATATTTAACAAATTTCATATTGCTCATCTCCACTGGAGCATTATCTGTTTCCACTTATACCCACCACTCCTGAGTTTATTTTAATTTATTCTATTATTTTCTTATCACTTCATTGTCTACACTCTTCTGTCAGTTTCTGTGTTAAATAACTTTCTATCCACAAACCATAATCTTCTGACTTCCCCAGGCATAATTCACCAGTATTTTCCTCTCCCCTCCTTTCCCACAGCTTCAGACATCTTATTCAATATACTCTCTATATGTCCTGCTACTCTTACATTATATCTTTGCCAGCAAATCATGCTCTTTATTTTTCCTGTAATAACTTTGTTATTCTGTTTGTATGCCTTTGTCAGTAAATCACTGTCTTAAATTTCCTGTCACAATTCTAGTAATTTCATTGCATTACTTATACATCTTGCATATTACTTATGGTTGTGATTGTCTTAATAGTATATCTGCTAGACCTGTTTCTCCCTGGGCCTCTGCTGAAAATGGGTACCATCAGATTTTCCTGGTAAATAAATATCAGTAATTAAATAAATAAATAAAATATGTAAGAACAAATGGAAAGATTTGCTAGAATGCTGCTGTCTAAGATTTACCTTCATGATAAAATATATAAAATATATACAGGTGCATGGGATATGTAGCGGGGAGGGTGAGAGGAGCAGAATTATAGGTACTTTATGTGATGTCCTGTGTAGTCCCTGATCTGGTACCCTTCTTAATTTTAAGATGACCCCCCCCCCCCAAAAAAAAATCCTTACAAAGCTGAGGACCAAAAAAAAAAATGCTCTTCCACACTAGAAATGTAGCAAGCCACTCAGACTTAAAAAGTAAAAAGTCATGGACATTCTGAAGTCATACAACTGAAACACTTGTATGCCCTTAAGGAGTCGTTGACATATGGGCCTCCACTACTGGAGGTTTAAGGTATGACACAGTGAAGATTCTAGCTTGTCTGAGTCTTTCTTGCAATTTTGCAATTTTTACCACAAACGCGCGCACACACACACACACACACACACACACACACACACACACACATATATATACGTATATAGATGTCATACACAATATTGAAGAATTGGGTCTGCTTCTAAATTTTGAAGTTTCAAAAATTTAAATTTCTTATAGTTGAGACCATACGACTGAAGTTTGAAACTTCAAACCATTTAAATGGAGATCGCTGTACACCATGGAATGGTATATTTACCATTTTTCTCACTGTAGTGTAATCTCGGAGATGGTATATTTAATTAGCAGGGTGTGCGGGGGGTGCAGGGGGGCTTCCCCCCCCCCTGCAAAAACATTAAAAAAAGATTTATTTTTTTATTTTTTTTTTATTTACATGTCAAAGTTTCAAAACTGCAATATTATGGTCTTGACCATAAGAAATTCTAAGTTTTGAAACTTCAAAATTTAGAAGTAGACCTGAAAAATCACATTTTTAAATTACAAATGAATGAATATAACTGCATGAAGTCAAAAATAAAAGAACACAAACAGAAAATGTGTTTTTTAGGGTTGCACCCTCCCACACCTATGCTAATTATAAATACCAACTCCGAGATCATTCTACAGTGGGAAAGGGCAAATTCCCCAATCCTTACTGCTCACTGTCTTGCATGGACTTAACACCGGCAGAAACAATCAAATGAGTTTTGATCACTTCTGCCGATGTTCAGCATTACAAATGTTGATTATCATTAGTATTCTAAAACATGCATGCCGATGGGACACGGCAGTCAGTGTACCTGTTGCATACCAACTAGAATATGTCTGGTCACCGCAGCCACATACTTTAAAAACAAATCAAAAAGATCCTAGCATCTTGAAAGTCTCTCTATTGTATGTCCACGACCTCACCTTCCTGTTCCATCAGTATTAGAAGCTGGTAATACTGACAGAATAAGAAGGAAAAGGACCCTTGTGTTTTTTTGTCACGCCTTCAAATTACTGATGTACTGTGCAAGCATGGAGATGTACATGCCTTACAAACATGCATGTCATCAGTAGTCAGTACAAGACATAGAAGGAAACTAAAGTGTGACGTTATTTGAAAAGGTAAGCAGTTTCATTTTAATTAATACAATTATGTAACAACCAATAATTCACAACTGTCTATAAGTAATGCAGGATTTATGAATGGTTGGCTTTGCTTGATCAGGAAGGCTTTGCCTTCATGATCAAACCACAGTAATATTTGGTAGATTCTGCGTTACTCACACCCAGTCCTGGATTATTGTTGAGATATGTATGAATAAGTTTACTGTATGATCACACATTGAAGGATAGTTTTGTTGAGTGCTGGAATCATGAAATTGTTTTATGCGATGTAAGGTAATTAGAAGAGGAGAGTAATGCCAAATTTGTCATTATTTATTATAGTTTCTGAGCTGGAGTTTAGTATATGTGCCTGTGAATGTTTACTTTTTACAGTTAGAATAAGGGTTAGGA